>NW_026732272.1:0-42500 GCF_028476545.2 Physella acuta
CGAATTTGATTGCTATCACTTAATCGAAGTGCGGTCAGGCATATATTTTAGGCTAATCGATGTGATAGTTTAATTGATAGCCAATTATAGAAGCCATTAATAACTTGCTAATTCAAAAATTTTTGGTTGAAATAAATGTAAAATTATTAAAGTTTAACTTAATTAGGTTTTGCTTTTTTAGCTGAAATAAAATATAAGATATTGTTATATTATGTTAAAGGTTTTACCTAAATCCATCTGATTTTTTGCTAGTAAGTATCAAGTGTTCAATGATGCGGAAACTATAAAAAAATTAAAAACAAAATGTTCAACGAATAGCGAAACAAAAAAAAAACAACTAATGATTGCTTTTTTTATCATTTAGTATCATGGGTGGAATATTTAAATTAAATGCCATCATCATCTTTTTCCTTTCCTGACCAAAACCAAGAAAACTTGGGCAGATGAAGTGGAGTTAATCTGTTCCAAATATAACAGCATACGGGAGATAGTTCTTTGCCCACCCGCCTTTGTTTCCCTAACGTAAGTCAAGAACTCAGACTTTCTAGTTGGCAGTTTAGAGCTCTACCAACCAACCACGCTGTCCCACATCTTTAAATACCATACATAAGAAACATCTTGTGTGTCTCCTGATACGTCCGAATGTTTGTAAGTCCTACTAAAACTGTTTGTATGTTTGTTATGCAAGTCACGTCACTGTTTATAAGGTGTGGCTGGAGAGGGGAGGGGGGTTGTTCAGGGGAAGACAAGAGTTTTAATTTGTAAGTGGTGGGGGGGGGGGGGGGGGGAGACGGTGGGTGGTTATGGTGATGGGGAGAACGGGTGAGTTTAGGGGGGGGTGGGGGATTCAGAGTTAAGTCGGGAAATGTTGGGTGTGGGAGGGGGTTAGAAGAAATAGTTTAAATGTTAAAAATATTGTTGAATAAGTGATGGGGTTGACGGTGGTGGTTACGGTGATGGGGGAGAAGGGGTGGGTTTAGAGGGAGGAGAATTCAAAGTTATGATGTAATTTGTGTTGGGGAATGTATAATTGGTGGGGGAATTGGGGGGGGGGGGGGGTAGGAGAGACAAAAAATGTAAATGTTAAAAAATAAAATGTTAGTGAATAAGTGATGGTTGTTGACGGTGGCGTTTTAGTGATCGGGGGGGGGGGATGAATGCGGAGGGGTAGGTTTTAAGGGGGTGAAGTATTGCAGAAGAGTATGGTGGTAGAATGGAAGATAATGTTGTATTTGACTAGGTCAGGAATGAGTGTGGTGGGCGGAGGGGAGGGAGATGGTGATGCCGACTGAGGTTTAAATTCGACACAACATCTGATCACACCACGGCGCCAGGTTTGCACTTCCCATGAGCGGAAATTGAAATCACATTTGACTGTTTGCAGCAGATAGCCTCAGACGCTGCCGGGGACTGTTGGTCGCGTCAGACGTTCTCAACGTGATCCGTGACAGGCCACGATGTGTCCACGTTGAAGTAATCAAAGACGTCACGCCGTTGTCACGAACACGCTAAAAATAGATCATACTAGTCACTATGTATCTTGGTCCTATAATTTTTAAATGTGGAATTTAAAACTCAAAATGCTGGTGTATTTTCTTTTTACCGACGAATACTTGGACCGGAACATCCACTGCGCTATATATAAGGGTTGGGGGGGGGGGGGGGGGGTGGGGGGGTAGTGGGTTTTATATATGAATATAAATAGAACTATGTCTTATGCGATGTTCGACTTTATTCACTTAACTTTGTTAAGGCATGTAGGATTCCTCCAATTTAAAACACGACAAGGAATATACATTTTTCTCTCTCTCTCTCTCTCTCACACACACACACACACATATATATATATATATATATATATATATATATATATATAAATATACACATATATATAATGTGCACACATCTAGGTATTCCTATCTGTGCTTTAACTCTAATTGCTTCCTAACATTCGACTATCTCCTAACACTCTAAACCGCTGAACTCTACTATATTTGACTAGAGACGCTAACTCAAGCCAACTCCTAACGCTTTGGTCAGCTGATCGTCACACGCAGAGTTTCTTCTTTTACCGCCCCCCCCCCCCCCCCCCCTCCCGAACGAAATTAAATTTATATAATTTATATAGAAAATATATACTTTTAACAGTGTCCCGCCCCCCCCCCCCCCCGAAAATTTCAAGTGCCCCCCCCCCCCCGGAGAAAAAAGTCTGGAAGAAACACTGGTCACACGTGATTCTACTTGACTAATGCCCTAACTGACCAACAGTTTTCTTTCTCTAGTCTGTCATTACCTATTTCTGTATCTTCTCTAACTTTGTTCATCACAGTATTATGTTTTAAGTTTATTGGTGTGGAAAATGATGCTTCTGAAAGCATTGTATAGAATAAAATAAACTAGATTGTTTTTTTCCTGTCCTAATTGTCATTAACCCCCAGCCTTCGTCACACAATTACCTGACCTTGTTGTTTACGTTATCACCTACAAGATTCGCGGCATTGCATCAACAGCGACTCATGGTCCAGTAATTATCGCGGCGCCGATAAAACGCAATACGTTTCTTTTGTATCGATTTGAAATGTACGCGACCTGTGAGGATGCAAGGAGAAAGTGTGGCAAATTACCTGGAAATTACCTGGAAACTACCTGAAGTTTAATAGGTTGTTTACCTCAACTTTGTTTAAGTGATGTAAATAAAAAAATGTTTTTAGAATCGGATAAAGAAATATATAATCTAATCATGTTTTTACTTAATTACTAGTTAAGTCACAATTTAATTAAACTAAAATCTAATAAATTTTAATATAAATTTAATTTTAATTTTTTAATAAATTTTAATATAAAAACATTGTTTTATTTTGGGAAATGTAGTTGAATAATAAGAAAATATTTAAAATACACACGCTATATGATAAAAAAAATATCTAAAAACACACTCTATTAATGTATACAAAGGTCTGTTGCATTTTATACTTGGCTGACTTCATCACAACACATTCCGTGTTTTTCAAAATAATATTCCCTCCCTGTAACATGTTTTTGTAGAAATGCAAAAAACTCTTCTAAAAATGTAAATGTATTCACGTTCACAACTGTAAAATTAACATATTTATTGCAAATACTTCCAATTTTTCAGTGTATAAGATAAACATAGCGATATAGGTATAAACAGTTATTAGTAGTATGGCTTCGCAGTCTAATAAACTATTGAATAATTGCGCATATGAAATCCAAGCTCAAAGACTGGGTAGTTAAATTAGAATATGCAGATGTTGCCAATGAATCAGACCCCCCCCCCCCCCTTGGAACAGTGATGGACCTAAGGAAAAGGACAAAACAGCTAACCACAATGTAAAATAACTATTCGGACCTGGCAAGCTATAGTCCAGATGAAGTAGAGTTAATCTGTTAATCTGAATATGTGACCTTGGCTTATACATGTATAGTGTAGTCAGCACTATCCCCAACCGTTTTTACTTTCCCTAAAGTGAAACAGATACCAATGAGAGATAGGTAGCCTTGGGTCTCGAACCCGGGATCCGAACTCAAGACTTTCAGGTCAGCTGTCGTGCGTTTTAACACCACACCTCGCCTTCAATGTACACAAAGCTTGACCGAAAAAGATAAGAGATTAGCTCCATCCCATGACGTAATGCCGTCCACGTCAATAACACAACTAATCAATAACTTGTTTATCTCTCGTCTGCCCAGAAATGTGACGATCCCGTAGTCTCGGACAAGTCTCGCTTCCCCACGTTGGCGAGAACACAGCCCCCAGCGTCCCACTCGGTCCGGTCCGTCCTGGCCTTCATACAGAGATTCAACTGGACAAAGTTCTCCATCATCGTAGAGAAGGTAGCGGCCCTTGATAGATACATGATCTTTAAACCTCACAATATATATATATATATATATATATATATATATATATATATATATATATATATATATATATATATATATATATATATATATATCTACAATCTAACGCAATAAAATATTTTCTTTCTCAAAGACACACATGCTCACGCACACAAACTTGCTTGTATATATATATATATATATATATATGTATATATATATATATATATATATATATATATATATATATATATATATATATATATATATATATATATATATATATGTGTGTGTGTGTGTGTGTGTGTGTGCGTTATACCTTTGTGTGAAAAACGATAGTTACTTTTTACAAAGGAAATAACCTACTTAATACCTAGCGATCCAACGGGCAGATGACGTAGAGTTCATATGTTTCTCGACCTCGGTATGTGAAGGGAAGATGTGGTCAGCACTATGCCCAGCCGCCTTTTCTTTCACTAACATGAGTGATGTACCCATCAGAGGTGGGTGGACTTGTGGACGTTCTACTGAATAGGACCCGGATTAGAACTCGAGAGCGTCGGGTTACCAGTCTAGCTTTTCATCACTTAGGCCACGCCCTTCCATGTCCATGGATATTGCATACTGTAATTTTGTGTTGATATTGTTGAAACCGCAACACCCAAAGAAACTATGTATTGTCCACTAGACCACTGAACACATTGCTAACCTTGAATATTTTCAGGACGGGTTGATGCCCAGAGCTGGTCTAGATCTTCAGGATATCGCCGAGAGGAAGAACCTGACCGTCAGCCACTTCGTCAACATCACCGGCCCCTACAATTTGTTCCAGCAGTCTTCATCCCAGGAACTGAAGAACGCGCTGGACGCCACTAAAGACACGACCAGAAGTGAGACTTGGCCTTAATTCTTTGTTGCTAATCACTGTACTTCAGCTATATAGAACTTCAGCATTATAAAATTGAAATTTGTTTCGTAAGGTTATACCTCTCTCGGGTCTCCCCCTCCCATCCCTATCTATAGAAGAGAGACTTTTCTCAAATCCATGGTAACTAAACATTTTACTCCGCAATTTAGGACTGAAATGAAAAACTACTTTCCATCTATCGAAGTGAAAGTCTACTGAGAATGTATTTATAACTAAAGATAGTACACCAGCTAGCATTGTCGCAGAGGCGTAGCGACCCTTCCCGGCGCCCGGGGACAAACTTTTCGATTTGCACCCCCCCCCCCTCAAACTTTCGATTTGCACCCCCCCTCGAGATTTTGATTTGCACCCCCCTCAAACTTTCAATTTATTTTTCCAACCCATTTTGGCGTCCCCTAAGCTCGGCGCCCGGGGACATATGTCCCCCCCGACCCCCCCCCCCTCGCTACGCTACTGCATTGTCGTGGTTTTAGAACTAAAATACAAAAAACATTTTTTTTATACGGACTTGCACCCCACTAAACAGTAAAAACAGTGCAATTGCGTGTATTGCATAATCGCATTTCTTGTAATGATGCTAATTTAAATCATAATCTAGAAGTAAAGTGGTGTCACTGTTTAAACAATTGACTACATAATGAAACTCATTACCCGATAACTCCTCCCAATAGATAATATAAAATTATGTTGTAAATTGATATAAAAGAATAAAATAAGCCGGTACCCTGGTAACTGGTGTATGTGAGCTGTGATTTCATTGGCTGGCTGCCAGGCGATAACGTTATCGTCCCTGTCACGTGTTCGTGCTTCGGTCGTCTGGCTGGCAGATCAGGTGTGATCGGTGATCGATCAAGGTCATTTTTTGCAGACAGTGGCAACGTTGATTAATTTCAAATTCTGATTTGTTAAGGCCTATAATTTTAGGTTATCAAATAACTGATTACATCGCGATGTCAAAAGAGATATGTTTTCTATGTCTATTAACTGAATACTGCAAACCAAACACTAACAATGTTAAACATTTAAATTTCAAATTTATCAAATGTTCTGTTCAAAAAATTGTATACTTTCAAATGTCCCACTTCATAGGTATTTTTGATAAATGTCCTACTTAAAATAAACGATTAAAGATGTAATGAATTCAAAAAATAACTTGAAATGCCCAGATTCAAACGACCAACATAATTGTTCTACTTTAAATATCCAGCTTTTACTGCTCTCCTACAAATCCAACTTTAACGTTCGTATTTAAATGTCCAAAATTAAATGTACGATATCAAATGTCAGCTTTACGTATCTCACTTTGAATGTCAAATTCAAACGTCCAAACTCAAATGTCCAACTCCAAATGTCTAACTCCTAATGACCAACGTAGACGTCTATCTTTAAATGTTCAACTTTAAATGTCCAACATTAAATATCCAATTTTAAATGTCCAACTTTAAATGTCCGACTCCAAATATCCAACTTTAAAAGTCCAACTGCTAATGTCCAACTTAAAATGTCCAGCCTAAAATGTCTAAATCTGAATGTCTAAATCTGAATGTCTAAATCTGAATGTCTAAATCTGAATGTCCAACTTTGCATGTCCAACTTTGAATGTCCAACTTTAAATGTCCAACTTTAAATGTCCAACTTTAAATGTTCAACTTAAAATGTCCAACTGTAAATGTCCAACTTTAAATGTCTACTTCAAATGTCCAACTTCAAATGTCCAACTTTAAATGTCTACTTCAAATGTCCAACTTCAAATGTCCACAGTTTATGTCGTGTTCTCACGAACCAACATGTTCTATGACTTCATCACACAACTGAAGACCGCTGGTCTGACGGACACAGGCGAGTATGTCGTCATCGGCGTCAGGGACGACATGCCCTTCAACGACACGCTAAGCGTCTCGCTGATGTTCCCAAGTAAGTAGGTTTGTGTTAGCGTTGGTGTGGTTAGTGTGGGGATTATGGTGGGGTTTATGGTGGTGTTGGGCGAATAAGTGTGAAGATTTAGTGAGGGTGTTGGACTAATGAAGGAGTTTTGTTAATTAGGATGTTGGGTTAATGAGTATTGTGAGAGGGTATAAACAAGAACCACCCAGATGTGTGAGGAAGGGGGGGGGGGTGATGAAGATAATACCAGCCTGGTTATAGTTTGGAATTAACACACACAAGTCCAATCCAAAAGATAAATGTTCTTTATTAGACAATCAAATTAATTCCCTACTTAACTAGCCTATTCTATACTCTCTACTACTACTGTCTACCGTTTCCTAGATCTACCTGTCTGACCGTTTCTACTTCACGATCTACCTTTAATGGAGGCGAGCGAGTTGACGAGATTCCTTCCATAATGTTGTTGACAAGGAATAAAAACGTCCTTTTTAGATCTAGACTGTAAAAAAAATAAAAAATAAAAACTTAAGCTTAAATTAATTTAGAAATTTTATATTTTTAGAATAAATGCTATAAAAGTATTAAAAGTTGCAAATCCAGAGAACTTAAAAATAATTTGTTGAGTTTAAGGCTACATTTCTATTTATTTTCATCAAGCCTAAGTTATAACCGGATGTTTCACTTTCGTAAGACAAATATTGATTGGCTGTACAGTAACTTAGTGATCGATAACTATTTGTTTACAAAACTTTGCAGATCAAGTTTTTAAATAACAATGCAAATTTAAAACCCCATGACCTTGTTTTCTATTTTTAGTTTACAATGTGTACAATAAAATCAATGGCGGCCTATCGAATAACAGGATGCCATTGTTTATGTCGCCATTACACGTGAAAACCAAATTGTTTTTGCTTTTTTTTTAATTTTTATTTAGTTACCGAAAATATTATAAACATCAAATACATCCAATCTTTAGTAAAGTCCGAAAAAAACCAGACATACAGGATTTTATAACCATATTAATTGTAACTACGCTGTGCAAGATTTTTAAATTAATTTATACACCTCTCAAATACCTTTGAGACTTTTCTCGCTGGTGTCCATTCTCTACCTTACTCTGACCACTCTCTTGCTTATTATCAACTGTTACCTAGCCCTACACATCTCGTCATAACCCCCCATAGACCCCTCGGTATATATAAAGTATGAGGGGGTGTAAATCGAAAGTTTGAGGGGGGGGGTGCAAATCGAAAGTTTGTCCCCGGGTAAAAATTTGAACCCCCCCCACCCCATGAGACAATCCTATCTACGCTACTGCACGCCTCAGTGGTCAGCTGACCGTCCCACGTGACCGGTCAGCTCCTGTACGTCCATTGGTCTCTCTACCCAACTATCTATAGTCTGTTTCTGCTAACCTCTATCTACTCGACCTAAACTAGCGTCATCACATGTATATTGGATTAATGCGGGTGTTGGTTAATGAGGGTGTTGTTGGTTAATGAGGTTGTTGATTCATTCATTAACTAAATATCTAAATATATATTTCCTTATTGTAAACACACTATTCCCTCCAACTTGTATTTAACCGATACAAAAGTACAATGGAAAAAAAGTAATTAAATCATTATAACAAGATTAGCTCTTGCTCAAGTCACGTGGTTTCAAATGTAAACAAGCAATACATCTAGGTTAAAAGGTGAGTTTATCTCACCCACCAATCAATACATCTGTTACAAGAGCTGATGTTATTCACACCTACAAATCACTTTCTGATTGGTCAGTTGCCTAAAATAGCATTGTTTACGTTTGACAAAATGAAAACAGTTCTCTAGTTTAATTGCGTGAAATTAAAGACAACATCTGTTTTTGTCATTTCAATCAAGTATAAAATCTTTTAGCTTAAAAATAAATTAGTTAAACCTTAATGTTAAAGTTGTACTATATTTGACTTAAAACCCAATCAGTCATAAAAAATAAAGTCATTGTTGAATAGTTTTCCATTAATCGGAAGTGATTGTTTATATAATTCCAGTTTCTGTTTGTTTTTAATGTTTGATTAGCATCATCGGATCAATTAATTAATTAAAATCTATTGACTAGAATTTTGTCGATATCGAGGGATTCTGATAGGAGTTAAGGGGTGGGGTGGTTATAACTCATAATACATCATGTTGACAAATTGGGGTGGAGGGTGGGATTGAAATACAGACTAGACAAGACAGACTAGACAAGACAGACTAGACAAGACAGACTAGACAAGACAGACTAGACAAGACAGACCAGACAAGCGAAACATGGGTTCACTGGGTCATTTGTGCTAAATATACGAAAAAAAAATTTGTTTTAATTAGATTTTTAATTAGACATAGTTAATTGTTGAACGGTGGGGATCATAAATTTTACACAGATGTCAGTGGGAGGTCTTTAGAAACGGGAATACATAAGGGTGATTTAAAATGGACTTGTGGAAGGGGCGGGTCATTGGGCTTGGATATCGGGGTAGTGGGGGGTGCATATAAACTGGACGAGACGGGTGGGTCAAATCGCCTGGACGAAGATGTAAGTCATATAGTTTGAACAAGTACGTGTGTCAAATGTCACAACCAGGATGTGTGTATGTGGGGGGGGGGGTATTCAGACTGGACGAGGATGGAGGGGGGGGGGGAGTTATACTCATTGCACGAAGGTGTGGGGTTATATGGGATTGGACGAGATAGGACAGAAAGGGGACTCAAGCTGAACGGAGAAGGGGGTCATATTAGCTGGACAAAGGTAAATTTATTCAAATTCAAATTTATTCAAACAACGGTTACAATTGTAGGCACAAAGGCCTTTTTTCACATTGGCCGTTTAAACAAATAAAGCAATTCAATAACACATAGCAGTAACACATAGCACTGAAAACGTGGAATAAAGAAACAATTGTACATAGCTATCATACATAATGAGATAAAAAAGAGAATATAATAGATGAATGAGAAATGTTACAATGAGTCAGTTAGGTCATTAAATAATTTTAGTTTTAGTTTAGATTTGAATATATTTTCAGATCTAGATAGCTTTATTTTATTAGGAAGATTGTTCCACAAATTAGAACCAGAGTAGGCGAAGCTATGCTTTTGGAAAAAGGTTGAATAAGGGAATGGTAAATTAAGACGACGATTTAATTTTATGTTAAAAGAAAATAGATCTGATAAGTAAGAGGGGGCTGTTTCGTGGAATATTTTATATAAGAAAATTGATTTAGTATATATATTTAGCGTGGACCAAGATGGTCAAAAGGAATGACTGGGCGATGATGTCGGTCATATAGCTGAACGAGGGGGGGGAGGGGTCAAACTGGACGAGAAAGGGCGGTCATATAGAATACAATACGGTGGTCATATAGCGTGGACGTGTATGGACAGAATGAGAATATGGTTCATGTATCCTGAGTGTGAGCGGTCGAACTGGACGTCGACGAGGGGGGGGGGGGGGGGTTCACATAGATATGACGAAGGTAGGGGTCTTGGAGACAGGCCGATAATGGTGTCAACTATTTTTTTCCATCCGAGTGTAAAAATACATTTATGCTGACATCAGCTTAAACAAGCTAATCCAGCAGAGATTAGGATTAACCTGACTTGATTAAAAGCGGCCAACAATATAAAAATTACCTGTAAAATCAATATCTCCCAGTGTCTAACAGATTACCAGTAAATCGATAAAAAAATATGACAGCCCTAGTTGAAATACCGACAACCATTAGCACTAGAGATGTGTCATTTAGAGGGTGATTGGAATATTTTATCGATCACAGTGTGGGGTCGATTAGGTCAAGATAATGGTCAGTCGGAGGGTGATTTGAATATCTGATTGTTCATTGCATACTCACACATTGTAATTTTTATTCACTTTTGAACTAATAATATGTAAATGAGAAGTGATATGCATGTTCTTTCATAACTAAAAACTGTTAAATCTTGCGCAAAAAGGGCAGTTTTAAATAATTTAAATTTCCGGGTAAAATATGTGTATTGTAATTTGAAAACAAATTGAATTAAAATTGGTCGTAAGCAAACTGTTTACAAAAAATGTTCAGTTGACATGAAATTATGATTGTGTGTGCACTCAATATAGTTAGGGATTTCTAAACTGGGATATTTTAAAAGAAAAAAATCTGGATAATAGTCCTGGGATTGTATTTTTTCTCTATCACCTTATCTCCAGTCACTACACATTTGATAAGAATAGTTCCAGTTTTGTTTCGTTGTTAAGATTTAGGTTTCAACTTTTACAATTACATTCACGCTGCGCTTATGTAATTCTTTGATAACCCTAGTCTCATTGACTGACAGTGCTAGTGTCATTGACTGACAATACAGTGTCATTGACTGACAACGCCAGTGTCATTGACTGACAATACAGTGTCATTGTATGACAACGCCAGTGTCATTGACTGACAATACAAAGTCATTGACTTACAACGCCAGTGTCATTGACTGACAATACAGTGCCATTGACTGACAACGCCAGTGTCATTGACTGACAATACAGTGTCATTGACTGACAATACAGTGTCATTGACTGACAATACAAAGTCATTGACTGACAGTGCTAGTGTCATTGACTGACAATACAGTGTCATTGACTGACAACGCCAGTGTCATTGACTGACAATACAGTGTCATTGTATGACAACGCCAGTGTCATTGACTGACAATACAAAGTCATTGACTGACAACGCCAGTGTCATTGACTGACAATACAGTGCCATTGACTGACAACGCCAGTGTCATTGACTGACAATACAGTGTCATTGACTGACAACGCCAGTGTCATTGACTGACAATACAGTGTCATTGACTGACAATACAGTGTCATTGACTGACAACGCCAGTGTCATTGACTGACAATACAGTGTCATTGACTGACAATACAGTGTCATTGACTGACAGCGCTAGTGTCATTGACCGACAGACTGACAAAAAGACATTTTAATCATGTTGACACAACAAATCAGCAAACCACTTTTCTCACAATCCACTTTTAAAGAAAAAAAATAACTTCAGCTTTCTTTACGGTAAGATCATAATATAGCCTATGTTGTGTTTACACAGTGCAACTCTGGTAACGCTGTAGTTCATCTACCCCAAACAATGGTATTCGTGAACATGACGCCACGCCCGTGTGCACTTCTCATGTACTTTATCAGATCACTGCTGGGATATTTCACGCAACCCACGTATAAACCCAACCCCGCCCGACCCTAGTGATAGCCCCCGCCCCACCCACGTATAACCCCCCCTCCCGCGACCCTAGTGATAGTTTCCCCCACCCACGTATCAACCTAACCCCGCCCGACCCTTTGGGATAGTTTCCCCCCTCCCACCCACGTATAATCCCCCCCCCCTCGACCCTTGAGATAGTTTCCCCCATGAGCTTAGAATGTGTTAGCTTCGATATACTAGAGTTCACTGTAGTATGCATCTAGCATTCATACACATCCCAATGTAGTATGCACACAACATAACAAATATAAACAATTTCACACGAATTTTATATAACACCATAAACTTAAAAACATTTCAGTCCGTTTACGGAGAGTAAGGAATTTAAGTTATGTTTGAGTGTATACGGGTGTTTATTTTTATAATGTTTATATTTATTCCCGATGCAAATAAGTCAAGGTTGTATTTGCGTGTGTATGTTCTTTTTATTCATTTACATTTTTTTTTATTTTGCAGGAGCACAATCAACCAATGCATCCGTATATTAAATTTTACATACTGAAAATATACATTACATACACAACTTTCACTTGTGCTGTTCGCCTTACATTCAGATACAACTAATTGAATCGACACGGTCGAGTGCATCAGTTCCTTATTTACATATCCTCCGGTGAACCTTTGGTGTAATGGTTCACTGACTATAGCTTAACCTGTATTTTTGGATCTGTTGGCATTTTAACCCGGAGGTACATTAAGTCCCGTTTACTCAACAAGACAACTGCGGCATTTATTGGGCGCTATAAAAAAGATTTTATGTTGTTCGGTAGACGTCATTTCCGGGGGCGTTATTACTTTTTACGTAACAAGTAACAGATAACCAGACTTTGCAAGCTTTTATTTAACTTACTTCCCCTGTCGTCCGTCGTAGATCGAAACTGCCGAGCTAAATTTTGAGCACTTGTAACTTACCGATTCTTTTCAAACCTGGCACGTGGGTGAAGACCCGATGACAATGCAATCTGACATAAAATTTGACTTAATTGGATGCCAAATTAATTTTCTATGAATTCATTACAATTTTCTAAATAAAGCAATGTATACGCGCATTTTCATGTTCATTTGATGCGCATTAGCGTTTAGTCATGAAACTTTTTTTGTATTAAAATTTTAGAGTACTGAAAAAGTGCATACAATCGTTTTAATAACAAGCGTTTAAGTAGCAAAGACTCAAAAAGAGAAAATAAATGATTGCCTTTATCAATCTGTTATTAATTCTATGAAATCTCTAAACCGATTGTTAGCCTTGATTTAGTAAACGCACATATTTCTTTAATAAAACATGTATAAATTTAAGTTTAAGCCATCCACGATTCCCTTGAGCTATCTTACGTAACAATGCCAATATAACAGACATAATAAATCAACAAAAACCTATCTCAAGGATAACTTTGACTAGAACTATCGGAAATACACAGACAAACATAAACTTTGAACAATCGCTACTTATAATGACAATTTACATTTTGTTGTTTGCAGGTGGAGAGTTTCAGAACCAAAGATCCAACGCTTCTCTTGACGTGTGGAAAGGCGTGTTCCTGCTAATTAGCATGCCGGTAATGAACCCTAATTACTCGGCCTTTTCGTCGGCAGCAAGGGACTACTTGTATAAGCCGCCCATTAATTTCACAAGGAACAAGTTGGATGAGTTGCTCAGTATCAAAGTGGCGGTGAGTGAGCGGGTCTTTTTGGGAGTGGTTCTTTTTGGGAGTGGGTCTTTTTGTGGGAGTGGGTTTTCCGTGGGAATGGGTCTTCTGGTGGGTCTTTTAGGGGGTGGGTCTTTTAGGGGGTGGGTCTTTTAGGGGTGGGTCTTGTGTTGGAGTGGGTCTTCTGTGGGAGTGGGTCTTCTGTGAGGGTAGTATATTGTGGGGAGTGTTTTCTGTGGAGGAAATTCATTGTCTTTGTAGTGGGGTTTTTGTTGGAGTGGGTCTTTTGTGGGTGGAGGTTATATTGTTAGAGTGGGTCTTTGAGTGAGTGGTAGAGTGTCTTCATTGGCAGGGAGGGTTGGACTTTTGTCTGAGTTTTTCTTTATGGTATTGGGCTGTCGTTGGAGCAGGTGAAGTGAATATATGAAGGCTGTTCTGTATGAGGTTGGCATTTGTGAATGGGCCTTTTAGGCCTTTGTGTATGTTGTGTGGTTGTGCTGGTTTTTCTGTGATGAACTATCAAAACAACTGGACTTGTTTTTCTGGGCGCATGTGAATGTGTTTTAAAGTTGGTTCTTGGCGTCCTTTAACGGATAATAGCAAGTTTGGGTAAATATGCGGGAAATCAAGTGGTCTTTTAAAAAAAATGGGTTGGTAGCGTGTCGGTATGTGTGCTGTAAACAAGGGATATACCTTTTTATGTGCTTGGTGTGTATTTTTAGGTTGTTTTATTGGCGGGTTCGCTTTTGATTTCCTTGAAGTGATCTACTTCTCTCGCTTTTCAATGAATGAAAACACCATCCTTTTTTTTCCCGACGTTCCATCTAAAAAGTGACAGCCAAAGACGCAGTATCAGGCTGTCAACTAAAATCGTTAAGAGGAACAATTCTTTTTTTTTCTGCTTAAAAAAAGAAATGTTAAAAGAATTCTTGCAAAATAAGCAAGGTGTAAAATAGGCGCGCAGTTCCGGAATGGATCAAGAGAAAGCAAGTTGAAATCACTCCAACTTAAAGCGTTTCCTGTTTTCAAGTATCAATGAACAAATGGATGGCGATGGTGGGTGGTAGTGGTGGGGGGGGGGGCGAGGGAAGCCAAAAAGTGGCAGTCCCTTAGTAAATTTTTCATCATTGATTCCAAAAGGTTGACGGGCTTTAATCCAACTGCTATTATTAAATTAAGTTCTTTAGTGCATTGGAGGTGTTAGCTGAAACTACGAGACAGCTAATTGAGATCTTGTTTATGTTTTTCTATTGGGTGGAGTGTTGTTGTTCTGTTGGGTGGAGTGTTGTTCTATTGGTTGGATTGTTGTTGTTGTGTTGGGTGGTGTGTTGTTCTGTTGGGTGGAGTGTTGTTGTTCTGTTGGGTGGAGTGTTGTTCTATTGGTTGGATTGTTGTGTTGGGTGGAGTGTTGTTCTGTTGGGTGGAGTGTTGTTCTGTTGGGTGGAGTGTTGTACTGTTGGGTGGAGTGTTGTTGTTCTGTTGGGTGTAGTGTTGTTGCTATGTTGGGTGGAGTGTTGTTCTGTTGGGTGGAGTGTTGTTGTTCTGTTGGGTGGAGTGTTGTTCTGTTGGGTGGAGTGTTGTTGTTCTGTTGGGTGGAGTGTTGTTTTGTTGGGTGGAGTGTTGTTCTGTTGGGTGGAGTGTTGTTCTGTTGGGTGGAGTGTTATTGTTCTGTTGGGTGGAGTGTTGTTCTGTTGGGTGGAGTGTTGTTCTGTTGGGTGGAGTGTTGTTCTGTTGGGTGGAGTGTTGTTCTGTTGGGCGGAGTGTTGTTGTTTTGTTGGGTGGAGTGTTGTTGTTCTTTGGGTGGAGTGTTGTTCTTTGGGTGGAGTGTTGTTCTGTTGGGTGGAGTGTTGTTCTGTTGGGTGGAGTGTTGTTCTGTTGGGTGGAGTGTTGTTTTTCTGTTGGGTGTAGTGTTGTTGTTCTGTTGAGTGGAGTGTTGTTCTGTTGGGTGGAGTGTTGTTGTTTTGTTGGGTGGAGTGTTGTTGTTCTTTGGGTGGAGTGTTGTTCTTTGGGTGGAGTGTTGTTCTGTTGGGTGGAGTGTTGTTTTGTTGGGTGGAGTGTTGCTTTTCATCCCTCTTGTTCTTTTTTATTTTTTAATTTCAATGTTGTAACAAAACTGCTTGTGTTGAAGAAAAAAATAGGAAAGTATTTGCGTCATTCCTGATAATTCACTGGACAGATGTAGTAGATTCTACCATTATAGATCCCTATATACTCCACATATCTATAGATCGCTGTATATGCAGATCCCATATCTCTAGAGATCCCTTTATATGCCGCAAATCTCTAAAGATCCCTGTTTATATGACGCGTATATCTATAAATATATGTAAATGCCTAAAATCTCCGTAGATCCCTGACCTGATTATGACTCATATCTCTATAGATCTCTGTATATACCTCACATCTCTATAGATCCATGTATATCGCATATCTCTATAGATCCCTGTATATACCTCACATCTCTCTAGAGCCCTGTATATGCGGCATATCTCTCTAAATCCCTGTATATTGCATATCTCTCTAGATCCCTGTATATCGCATATCTCTCTAGATCCCTGTATATCGCATATCTCTATATATCCCTGTATATCGCATATATCTATAGATCCTTGTATATCGCATATCCCTATAGATCCCTTTATATACCTCACATCTCTATAGGTCCCTGGAAATCGCAAATCTCTATAGATGTCTGTATATCGCATATCTCTCTAGATCCCTGTATATGCGGCATATCTCTACGACTCTGTCATGGTTTATGCAAGAGCCGTTCACAGTGTAGTGCAGGAGGGGAAGTCACCCAGGGACGGAGTTGCTGTGTTTAACAAACTACGTAACCAGACCTTCACAAGTGAGTTATCGTTCCTGATTTACTAGCAATTCAGTTTGAATCTACTCCTTGCTATATCATTAGTTTGTATCCTTAGCGTGTATCCATAATGCCTATAAAAAGTTGGTATCTATAGTCTGTACGTTCCATGATGTTTATACTTATTTTTTGGCTCCATTTCCTATATTTCTATATAAACAGAACTGTAATTTCTCAGATTTAAATCGTTTACTATGTACTAATAATTTTATATCCCATATATATATACATATATATATATATATATATATATATATATATATATATATATATATATATATATATATATCATACCTACCAATCCCTACATAATATCTACTATTTTGAGGCCACTGCCATATATTCACTAAATGCTCTATGTGTTTTACAAATCAAGCACTTAAGTCACGTGACTTGTTACTACAGGTATCCAGGGTTACGAGGTGTACCTAGACAACAACGGTGACGCTGAAGGCAACTACACCGTCCTGGCCCTCCAGCCCATGGCCAACACCTACGGCATGGGGCTCAAGCCGGTGGGGAGGTTCGCTCGTAGCCGGGCTGATATGCAGAGAGTGGTGAGTTCTTTCCCTTTACCCTTGTAAATAAGTAGTACGGATATAAAAAGAGTGGTGAGTTGTTTCCCTTTACCCGTTTAGATAGGTAGGACTGATATGTGGATCTGTGAGTTGTTTCCCTGTACCCTTGTAGAAGATACGTTGGGCTGATATACAAAGATTGGTAGGTTATTTCCCTTAACCCTTGTAGTGGATATGCTCAAAGAGTAGAATGTGTGAGCTACATCTCATTCAAACAAATCTTTAATTAGTTCATCAATCAAAATCAGAACCTAATTGATTAAACGACGATTTTAAAAAAAATTTAAACCACAAAGTTAATATATTTTCAATTTTGTTGTCTGAATTGTGTCGATACAGCATTATGTTGTTCACACAACTAAAATCACGTACAATCAAGCAGAATGTTGTCTTATGATCAAATTTTAAAATTATATTATTATTTATTACACAACTATTTCACTGCCTTTCTTTTCTGCGTTCCCCACATTAATATCACGCATTCATCCACAGACGTACGTAATGGATGTGGATGTATTTGGGGACAAAGTCCCTCTGGATGAGCCCCCGTGTGGATACTTTGGTGAGCTGTGTCGAGAGGAACCGAGTGAGTAATTCATGGATATCATCCAAAACTGGATACAATCCACAATTTCATTACTAATTTTAACAATAATCCTTTCATAACTAAATTAGTCTGATAATGCATTTTGGGGAAAAAAACAATAATATGAAAATTATCTTGACTTAAAATTAACAACCTACAACATATGTATTTATACTTTGGTTATTATTATCTGAATAAGTCTGAAGAGTTGCAATGTATGTAAATTAATTATTAGCTAATGACGAATGTTATTGAATCTGTAGACAATACTAATTCTTGATCAACAATGAACAAATTTTATTTTAAAATATTTTAAATATAAAAATTAAAATCAGTTTTAAATGTCAGTTTTGGTATTTTATATATCACATAAGTTTTATGATAGTTATGTTTAAATGTTAGTTTGAAAACCGCGTCTTTTTGCCATTACAACCCGTTGTTTGTGTAGGTCAACTACCGCGTATAGTGGGCGGATGTCTTGGTGGTCTTGGTCTGCTGCTGGTCATCGTCCTGGCAGTTCTCTACAGGTAAGTGGTTACTTCTTTAGTAGAGCATTCCATAAACAAGTCACCAGAGGTGTAGCGAAGGGGGGGGGGGGCGGGGGTCATATGTCCCCGGGCACCGACCTTAGGGGGCGCCAAAATGGGTTGGAAAAACAAATTGAAAGTTTTCGGGGGATGCAAATCGAAAGTTTGAGAGGGGGGGGGGGGTGCAAATCGAAAGTTTGAGAGGGGGGGGGGGTGCAAATCGAAAGTTTGTCCCCGGGCCCCGGGAAGGGTCGCTACGCCTCTGCAAGTCACTATCCATTGAAGATTTCCGTAGACAAGTCACTATCTATTAAAGCATTCCTTAATGATCTATCAAAGAGCTTCGAAGCTAACCAATTCATCCTATTAACAATTTTGACGATAAAAGAACACCTTCGAAGATTTCCCCCATCCCTCTCCTCTCTAAAACCGATCTCGTTTTTTTATCAACATATTTTAATGGCAATAAAGATAATTTATCTCAGGACAAACTATCTCAGACAAAATATGCGAGACAAAATATCTCACTGAAAAAAAGGGTTTCAGAACAAAATATATAGAATAAATGAACTCGCTGACAAAAAAAATAATTCGCAGGACAAATGATATCATGCATAATATATTGCGAATCATCATCATTTCCCGTTTGTGGCCAAGACACATGGGGCAGATGAAATATAGTTCATCTGCTACAGAAACCTAGGCACATGTAGGGATAGTGTTGTCATCACTATGCCCAGCCGCCAATTATTTGAACTCGGATTCGAACTCGAGATTTTATTGTGTTAGCAGTTTACCTCTAAACCGCTAGGCCACGCCGTCCCACCATGTTGCTCGATATCTTACGATAAAAGTTTGTAGTACTTTGGATGATTTTAGTAGAGTTGAAGATTTCTAATAATTGTTATACGATCTTATTTTTTACTTTTTTTATACATCTAATAATTATTATCTAATAATTATATAATGGAACAACTCTAATAGGTCATACAATGTGTTTAATATTAATTATTTTTGTGGTGGAAGTCTACATATTTTTGAAGCGGTTCGTAGAATTGTAGGAAAGAAGTCTTAATCGCAATGGAAATGTTTTTCAATATTTCATAGCCTAATATGGGTCAAACATCTTTTATGCTTTGGTATAATAATGTTTTTTACACGAAGCATCTTTTCAGCTTTAAAAAAATGTCTAATGAAAGTAAAAATCAAGAAAATGTATTATGTCATAAAATTAAATTTGTCATACACTAATTATGTCACACAAATGACCGCACAGCATATTTCCGTTTGATGCCAACATTTTCTTTCCACGCGGCCAAACGTTGTTATTTAAACCGACACATCTAAAGAAAACATACAATGTCATATGAATTATTGAATTAGTTCTGGTATATTCTAAGACATTTTTTTTCCTAAGTTGTATCTGTAAGCCCAGATATAAAAAAAATGTCGTCGTGCATTAATTACATTGACGTCTGCAGCATCACGCGCCGTGAATAATTAATTATCTTTGACGGTTGTCTTCTAGTGCGTGACATGTCAGTGTGATATGTGAAATGGATGTGATTTCCGGAATCTGTGTTGTCAGGGGCCCCACTGCTAGATATAGAAGTTTGGTGTTTAGGGGCACCACTGCTAGATATAGAAGTTTGGAGTGTGTTTAGGGGGCCCATTGCTAGGTATATATTTTTCGGTGTTTAGGGGGCCCATTGCTAGATATAGATTTTTGGTGTTTAGGGGGCCCACTGCTAAAACTTTGGTGTTTAGGGGACCACTGCTAGATATAGAAGTTCGGAGTGTGTTTTATATAAAGAAAATAAACCTCTTTAGAACTAACGGTCTATTGGGCAGACGAAGTAGAGTTCACATGTTTCTTGACCTCGGCATTGTGGTCAGCACTATGCCCAGCCGCCTTTACTTTCCATAACAACAGTTAAGTACCCCTTAGAGCTGGGTGGATTCAGAGACTGACTTTAACCCGGATTCGAACCCGAGACTTTCAGGTTATAAGTCTAGCGCTCTAAGTCAAGGCCATGCCGTTCCATAACCCTGTTTAATAGGGGCTACAAGAGCGTTTATTTTTCACTCCCCCCCCCTCCAAATTCAGACCATAAACTGCTGGAGTTATTACCCCCATTCCATGGTCGCCAATGAAAAAGTATATTATCACAACAGACCAATAAAGCATTCCTTTTTACCGTCGTTTTATTTTAACTCAACACATGGACTGTATAAATACGACGGTGACATCACATTACATTAATAATTATCATGTGCCATAGTGTCGGTCATTAATTATTCATTACAATGATTCATAAGCCTGAATAATTAGATGTAATACGTACTTCTCTTTTTCTTCATGCTATGTATTTTCGCAACATCTGCATAGTGCATTGTTATCACAAAAGAGCTTCGACATTACTTGATTTTATAAAGAAACTGGGACAATTTTAAATAGATTTTTTTAAATTTTAGGTACAGTTTTTTTAATTACCGCAGTCTTCCTTCACTCTACCTAACACATAAACATATTACAAACTCAGGAAGACATATAAGCCTAAAGGTATGAATTCGCAAAGGTACAACAGATGCATACACTTACATATACCCATGCACAAGCAAATAAAGTTTAAGAAAAATAACTCACACACATCAACACACATTGGCTCATTATTTTCATTATTGAAAGAAAAAAAAGGCTATCTATTATACATGTTCACTTTTATAAACTTTGATATTTAAATATTTATTTTGTGTCTTGAAATAATTATTTTCCCCAAAATTCCACTTGGTCACTAGTGTAAAAATATAAAAGCAAGCGGAGGTCATTAGAGAAACATTTTCTTAACTCTAAATATCTAATTATCCCTAAGATATTTTTTTTCACCTCGTAAAATCAACTTTTTCAGATTTTAGACCATGTCTTTTTCCGTTCTAGAAACTTATTTTATTTTTGACTAAGTACCTAACTTTAGCTTGGTTGTTAAGTTGTAGTCATGGTAATCAACATGACCATACGGATGTACATGCGTTCTTGTGTTTGTCACATCTCACTTTGACCGAGATTTAAAATGATTGGTCAATGAACTAGGGTCACTCATGTTTCTATGTTCTACTTTATATTATTTAATTAGTGAACTAAAAAGAAAAGTAGAGGTCAGATCAGGTCAAGGAAACTATTTTTTGTTTATAATTGAGTACACCAAGCGCCTGTCAATAAAATGTTTTCAGGTTCAAGCAAATCTAAGGCTTAATGGGATTTTATTTTATTTTTTTATTTTTTATTTATTTTTTGTGTGTTTGGAATTAAAAAAAAAATATTCTGGAGTTTAGTCGCTTGTTAGGTAAACAGCTCTGTTTTTTTAAATAGAATTTGGGTATGGTCGATATAATGGGTGGGGGGTTTATTTAGGGTGGATTCAATGTCCGGAGAAAGATTGGTGATGTGGGGGTCGGTGAGGGTGGCTGAGGATTGGAGTTTGGCCAAAAGACGAAAAAAAAACCTGTGTGGAAAACAGGTTGAATAGCCAGGTGAGAGGGCTGGGGTATCTGGGTGGCTCAGGGGTAGTACCTAGTTGCGTGAGTGAAGAGGAGGTTCGAAATGTCTTGGTTTTTGTAGCTTAATCAGCCGGCTGTCTAGATGTGTAGGGTGTCGCCTTTCTTAAAGTGTGGGGGTAGCCGGTTTTCCGGCTTTTTCAGAGATGTCCATTTTATGAGTGGGGGACGACTTTCCGGTCAAGTGGGTAAGCCGTCTTTCTAAATATATAACAAGCCGGTTTTCCGGCTACCTGAAATCCGTCTTTTTCTGACTTTCCGGCTATGTGTGATAAAAGCGCCGGCTTTCCAGATTTGCGTAGAGCCAAAAGCTAGCAAGCATGCTTGTGTACTTTTCGGCCAATTATAACTCAAATGAAAAATGCTTATAAAAAATATGCAGCTAAAAATAGCAAACCCCGATTAGCATAATGTGGCATTGAACACAAAATAGAAATACAAGTGAAACCGGATGCATCGGTTCAAAACAAAACGGCTTTCTACAACAAAGGGAGAGAAGCTATTAATGCTTTTCTGTTGAGTGTGATCTCCCATGCGTAACATACCACCTACGTCGTTTAGTTAATTAATTTTAAAAAAGCTGTTTGTTGATGTTTAAGTAAATCGTGTAAGCTAGCCCTCAAGGTTACGACACGGACACTTTAATCCCATATCTGTTTATAGCTCAAAGTAGAATAAAAATTTCAGATTGTATCTAGTTTTAAGTAGCCTACTGAAACCGACCTTAATACTAGAATTGGAATGTAGTACTGATTTACAATCAATCCCAACACCATCGATTAGTATTGTGTGTGCTACTACGTGTTGCGATTAGGGTTGTAAGTTGTCAATGTGCGTTAGTCGTGTTGTTTTTTATCCAGTATTGTTTTGTTTATGGTAAGGATTAGAGTATGAGCTATGGTCAGGGTTAGGTTCAAGGTTTGAGTGTAGTATGGGGAAGGGATAGACTCGAATACGTAAAGGTGATGCGTTAATAATGAGAACTATTTTGAGATAGAAGGTTAAGATATAGGTTTAGTCAAGGTTCAAATTATTAAAATGTAATTAAACAGGTAAACTTATTTAAGCTTTACTACAGAACATCTTTAAGATAGAACCAACGATTATATGTGCTAGTGGTCAACCTTAAGTAAAGTTCCCTTTTCGAATCTGACGGTCCATGATGCAAGTGCAGTAGAGTTCACCTGTTTCAGTTACCTCGGCATACGAAGAGATCATGTGAAGAGAGTGTGATCAGCATTATACCCAGCCGCCTTTACTTTCCCTAACGTGAGTTGGGTACCCATCAGAGCTGGATGGACTCAGAGACGTTCTACTAACTAGAACTTTGATTCGAACTCGATACCCATGAGTTAGCAGTCGTGTACTCAACCGCATAGGCCGCGCCGGCCCACGTTCAATCTTAATAACGTGCAATGTCTACTACTGGTCTATATTACTAATGTGATTGTATTTTTGTCCAGGAACTGGCGTTATGAGCAGGAGTTAGCCAGTTTACTCTGGAAGATTGACATGAAGGATATACAACTCCAACCCGACGTGGCCATTTCAGCTTTGTCCATCCTTAGTTCTATAGGGGTAGGTCACATTTTGGATTTGTTGCCGTGTGGGAACATGATCTATGTGTGTGTGTGTATGAGGATATGTTCCTTATATACGGGGACAAGTTATGAGTATGTAAGGGAAATTGCTCTGCATGTTTAGTGATGTATTGTGGGGTCGTAGATGGATGCTGGTAAGCTAGGTATTTGTAGACTTCTTTTGTGTGGGGACAAGATATATGTGTGTGTGGACAAGTTCTGTTTGTGGGAGGACACGTTCTATATGTAAGGAGACATATGTATATGTGAGAACACGTTCTTTATGTTTGGGGACAGGTTCTGTATGTGTGGGAACAAATTATGTATGTGTGGGAACAAATTATGTATGTGTGGGAACAAATTATGTATGTGTGGGAACAAATTATGTATGTGTGGGAACAAGTTTTGAGGGGACACGCATGTATTTGTAGAGGCATATTGTGTATGTTCGGGGACAAGTTCTGTAATTGATAGTAGAAGGCTTAGTATATTGTTTCTTATATGTTGCCATATGCAGTGTGTTTGAGGACATGGGCAAACGTTCCGTTAATGTCCGTATACGGAAACTTTTCTGTATGTCTCAAACACATGTATCTCTAAGTACCGTAACAGATTAAACCCCACAATTCCCAACACAGCTTGTCTTATCTTTCCTACAGCCCCAGAACAGCGGCTGTATAAGCATCAGCCCCGAGCAGGAGCAGAGGTTTACAAAGATGGGGGTGTACAAGGGCACCCTGGTCGCCATGAAACCCATCAAGAAGAAAAATATTGACACGACATCAAGGGACATCAAGCTGGAGCTGAAGATGGTAGGACTTACACTGTTATTTAAACAATACATTTACTCTTAAGTTCAGCTTGTCACAGTAAAACACATTTTAAACATGTCATAATAAACACATTGTTACTGTAGCTCTAACACCGTACACTAAACAATGCATAGTTTATACAATTTAAACTAATTATACTAATTAGTACTAAGTCTGTTTTGTTTTAAAAAACACAGTAAAAAGTCACTTCTATCTATATAACAGTATATTTGAAATAGCAATTACAATCTGCAACCAATATATGGCTTAATGAAACCAATGTTGAGAGAGTTGTCCATGCTAATGTAATGTCCACCTACCACCATTAAGATGAGAGATCTACGTCACGACAACATTGTCCAGTTTGTGGGGGTCACGGTGGAGCCTGGTCTGGTCCATATCGTCACAGAGTACTGCACTAAAGGTAGTCTAGAGGTGAGTCTTCTAGTCAGTGGAGTGGTTGAGTGATAGAACTCACAAGTACTGCACTAAAGGTAGTCTCGAGGTGAGTCGTGTGGTTGAATGATAGAACACACAAGTACCGCACCAAAGGTAGTCTGAAAGTGAGTCTTGTGGTCAGATCTTTTGGAGTGGTGTGGTTGAGTGATAGAGCACACAAGTGCTCATCCGATAGATGTGAGTTCTGTTCTTCGGACTGATACTTTTGGACTACTTGAGCTCACCCAGCTCTAATAAGTACCTGTTTCGAGTTAGGGAAAGTAACGACACTGACAACAAAGTACCATCACACACCGACATCTCTAAAGCAGATACAATTTAAATGATATACTGAAGTGTACCATCGGTTGCACATACGTAAATCAAATATAAAAAAAAACTATCTGCCCTATTGAAGATCAAGTCTAAAAACATAAATTTTAAAATATGTTTTTTTTGTGTATCTGATCAAGTGTTTAATACCATGAAATACATACACCTTATATATCCGCTAAAGTATAGTTTACTAGGTGGGAATCAACCACGGCTCACGTAAACATATTCTACTCAGTGTATTGAAATATTTGCTTTGATTCCAGGATATCTTAGAGAACAGCGATCTCAAGCTGGATGACATGTTCATAGCGTCCATTGTATCGGATATACTGAAGGTGGGTCTCTAGTTTTGTCTGTCTAGTGTTTTGTGTACATAGGTAATTTGTCATGTACACCATTGATCACATGTTCATAGCGTCAATTGTATCGGATATACTGAAGGTGGGTCTCTAGTTTTGTCTGTAGGCCTACAGTGTTAGTGTACACGAGTATTTTGTAATGTACACATTGTTGACATGTTCATAGCGTCCATTGTATCCGATATACTGAAGGTGGGTCTCTAGTTTTGTCTGTCTAGTGTTTGTGTACACGGGTATTTCGTCATGTAGACCATCGTTGACATGTGTCATGTACATTTTACGTTCCTCATCCTACGTCCCTCATCCAACGTCCCTCATCCTACGTCCCTCATCCTACGTCTCTCATTCTACGTCCCTCGTCATACGTTCTGTCCCTCATCCTAAGTATCTCGTCCTAAGTATCTAGTATAGCGTCCCACATCACTCTTACTACGTCATATGTACCATGTTTTACGCCCCTCGCCCTACGTTCTCTGTCCCCTCACCCTCCTTCCCCCGTACTACGTCTCACCTTCTACGCCTTACACCCCCGAACATTGTGTTTTAGTTGACCACAACTATGTTTCTAACCCAGGGTATGATCTACATACACATTGTGTTTTAGTTGACCACAACTATGTTTCTAACCCAGGGTATGATCTACATACACATTGTGTTTTAGTTGACCACAACTATGTTTCTAACCCAGGGTATGATCTACATACACATTGTGTTTTAGTTGACCACAACTATGTTTCTAACCCAGGGTATGATCTACATACACATTGTGTTTTAGTTGACCACAACTATGTTTCTAACCCAGGGTATGATCTACATACACATTGTGTTTTAGTTGACCACAACTATGTTTCTAACCCAGGGTATGATCTACATACACATTGTGTTTCAGTTGACCATAACTATGTTTCTAACCCAGGGTATGATCTACATACACATTGTGTTTTAGTTGACCACAACTATGTTTCTAACCCAGGGTATGATCTACATACACATTGTGTTTTAGTTGACCACAACTATGTTTCTAACCCAGGGTATGATCTACATACACATTGTGTTTTAGTTGACCACAACTATGTTTCTAACCCAGGGTATGATCTACATACACATTGTGTTTTAGTTGACCACAACTATGTTTCTAACCCAGGGTATGATCTACATACACATTGTGTTTTAGTTGACCACAACTATGTTTCAAACCCAGGGTATGATCTACATACACATTGTGTTTTAGTTGACCACAACTATGTTTCTAACCCAGGGTATGATCTACATACACATTGTGTTTTAGTTGACCACAACTATGTTTCTAACCCAGGGTATGATCTACATACACATTGTGTTTTAGTTGACCACAACTATGTTTCTAACCCAGGGTATGATCTACATACACATTGTGTTTTAGTTGACCACAACTATGTTTCTAACCCAGGGTATGATCTACATACACATTGTGTTTTAGTTGACCACAACTATGTTTCTAACCCAGGGTATGATCTACATACACATTGTGTTTTAGTTGACCACAGCTATGTTTCTAACCCAGGGTATGATCTACATACACATTGTGTTTTAGTTGACCACAACTATGTTTCTAACCCAGGGTATGATCTACATACACAGCACCGTCGTCTCCCATGGCAACCTCAAGTCCTCCAACTGCCTAGTCGACAGTCGCTGGGTGGTCAAGATATCGGACTTTGGCCTCAACAAGTTCAAGGCCAAACAAGAGCTCCCGTACCACGGAGAGCATGCTAATTATAAACGTGAGTGCCATTTTAACTGGAACCAATGTGCTGTGGTACCTCGTCAATTTAAACATTAACCACTTTGCTGAAGTACCACAAAAAATTAATGGAACCACTTTTCAGTTGTACCTCAGTTAAATTAAGCTCGAACCACTTTGGTTTAGCATACTATAGTGTATTATAGTATGAAAATAATATAGTGCATTATAGTATGAATATACCATAGTATATTATAGTATGAATATACTATAGTGTATTATAGGATGAATATACTATAGTGTATTACAGTATGAATATACTATAGTATGTTATAATATGCACATACTATAATATATTATAGTATGAATATACTTTAGTATATACTGCTGACCACACTTTACCTTCATACGCCGAGGTATCTGAAGCAGATGAACTCCGAACGGGAAAAGCTGATGATATGAAAGTATTAAATTGTATGCTTATGTTGTATGAGTATGTTACAAATGTAGACTATGACAATGTACTAGCTGTGCAGGAAAAATTATTCCTGATGTTTTTCTTTCGTCTCAGGATTTCTATGGACTGCTCCTGAGTTACTCCGCATGGAGAAACCCCCGCTGGGCGGCACGCAGAAAGGGGACGTGTACTCTTTCGGTATTGTGCTGTATGAGATACTCAACAGGAACGGTTGCTATGGTGATTGTCACCTGACACCAAAAGGTAACCCATTATGGTTTTACATTGGCCTTATGTTACACCAAAGAGTAACTCCTTTTAGTTCTACGTTTTCTTTACGCTATATCAAATAGTAACCCATCATAGTTGTACATTTTAGTTGACATTGTTTTATATCGATATCAACAATAATTCAACCCGATGCATCACCTTTTCCCGAGTCATGGCTAACTGTAACTATAACCGCCTGTGCTCTAACATAAATTAATATAGTATCGATTTTCATTATTTCCATATAAAAATGTCGTGTTTCTCGGCGATTTAAAAAAAAAAAAGCTATTCGCTGTTGTTGACTATTGCTAAAAATGCACGCATACACATAATGGAACGTACAATATTCATATATGGAGATATATTTAAATGTATACTCTATACATATAAATATCATATTCAAAAGTCAATGCTAGACACAAAAGTTTAATAAATGCAAAATCAAATATTGCAAAATAAAACTTCCAAATTTAATATTGATTTCAGGTACTTACTTCCCATATGTAAATTTGAATTAACTAAGGGAAGCAAATTGCACTTTATTCACAACAGAAGTTAAAATCACAGATATATACCGACATTAAAATATTGCAAAAGTTAGCTATCTCCTAAATAGTATCATTAATAACGTTTTGAGATAATTTGCTATTTTCATACTTTGTTATATTGTGAAAACATTTTATGATTTTAATATTACTTTCAAAACGGCATTAGATGCATTAAATAAAAAAAGTTAAATTAATCAATGTTACTTCATTTACTACGATGCGTCATAATTTCGCAGTATGCCTATTCCCGCTGTTTTATATACACGATTCTTATGTCCACACTTCCCCCCACCCAACCGGACTGGCGGATAAATCGTGGGCAGCGTACCTCATCGCCAGGGGTCAATTTTGAGTCATGGAAAATTTTGGAATGATAGATCATTCCAGAGACCCTCATCCCACGGTCCCATCCGTTTCTGTCCATGGGTGACTACAATGTGAACCTTTGACTCCGCAGCTAAGGACGGAGCACAGTAAACTAAGCAGTCAAGAGAAACCGAATTTGCACACCTAATTTTAGTTTAGTTCTTATGCCATTTTATTTTTCTCCATTTAATTACTATATATACAATTGATGTTCATGTCTTTGAAGCTGTGTAAAACCACCAAATAAATTATTATTACTAAATTAAATGTTTAATTAATTAATTTGAAAAACCTAGGGAGGACTGCTATAGATATAGATGTTTGAAAGGGAAGAATGGTTGATTTTATGTGTCCAATTGTAATCAACATAACTGGTCCGGTTGCTTAAAATTTGTATCATTTTAATTCTCTGTAATCCCTACTTTGTTTTAGCTCTACCCCCTCCCCCCTCAGCCCACCACACCGATGGAAAAAAAAATCCATTGAACCATCATTTAATTTGCATTTTCAGATTATTAAAAATAAAATTGTAATTAGAATTTTTGTATTAGATCTATGTATAAGTAAACCATCTTAAATCAATGAATGTAGGCTACATGTAAGAAAGCAGTATTATTATTGTAAATCTGTATCAGTCCTCACAAGCCGATGATGAGGTAATACTAAAGCGAACATATAAGGCAAACTGGCAACGTAAATTACATGCCTGAGGCGGAAAAAATAATATATATATATATATATATATATATATATATATATATATATATATATATATATATATATATATATATATATATATGTATACACGGCTCTTATGATATTATCAACCCACGATAACATCTTCCAATAGAGAGCGTACATCCAATAAACATCTGACATTAATTTGCCTATCTTTACATCTCTACAGAACATTCGTATCCCTTTGTTTTCTTTTTAAGTATCCTCAAATATTTCATAAATATTGTTCGCTTAGTCTCAGACTCTGTAGTTTAAATACAATAATTTATTGGCAAATTATCAAAAGCTATTATATAATAAACCCCACCAACGATATTTCACTTGCATTTTTGCTAGGGTTATGAAAAAATAGGAAAAAAATGCACAGCAATACAATAAATTATTAAATACTGACAAAACAATGTGAAGGTTTCGACTCACCAAAATTTTGGGAATGAGTGACGCCGCTTTTTATGGCGGTGTGGTATACTCATTAGAGGCTGCTACTGTTTACAAAACGAACTGTTCTATTTATAGAAATCGTAGAACGGATCAAAGAAGGGCCGGCGGACGGCATACCGTTCCGACCAAGTATCTCCGAACTCAACTGTGAGAGTGACGTCCTGTTGACCTTGACACAGTGCTGGGACGAGAACCCGGAAGTTCGGCCAGATTTTAAAACTTGCCGGAAAGCCCTCAAGTCCATGCAGAAGGGAATGTAAGTAATGAACTAGAGCTCACTCGGTAATTTATAGTTGGCTGAGTCATAGGCGTAGCGAGGGGAGAGGGGGGCCGGAGGGGGGCGGACCGCACCGGGTGACACCATTTAGGGGGGTCACACCAAGGCAAAAAATAGCAAAATGAATAGAGAAAAAAATTGAGGGGGGTGCAAATCGAAAATTAAAAGTTTGTCTCCGGGAAGGGTCGCTACGCCTCTGGGGGGTGACACCATTAAGTACCGCACCGGGTGACACCCGACCTCGCTATGCCACTGGACTGAGGCACCAACTGTCACAGTCTCTAAATAGTGTTGGAACTTCGGGCATTCATGTTTTCTTGTTTTTCCAAAACACCTTTCTTTCAAATCTGGTGAGAGTTCTAAAGTATATTTGCTAACATACACACATTAGAAAAAACACAACACACACACATACAGACACACACACACACAGACACTCAAAATAATTAGTCGACTACAAGTAATTTGTATCATAAAAACGTGTGTAGACCTCATATATTCCAGTAAGTCCAACATATGGTGTTTTGACCTCTAATGATAGACATCTTGTGTCCCATGTTTGACCTCGTGTTCCATGTTTACCTCGTGTTCCATGTTGACCTCATATGTTCCATGTTGACCTCATATGTTCCATGATTGACCCCTTGTATTCCAGGAAGTCCAACATCTTCGACAACATGATGCTGCTGATGGAGAAGTACGCCAACAACCTGGAGTCTGTGGTGGCTGAAAGGACGGTGGAACTACACGAGGAGAAGAAGAAAACGGAGACTCTGCTGCACCGGATGTTGCCTTCGTGAGTACTGTCTTTGTGTAGTCTGTTGTTTGATATTGCGTTAGGTCTAGTCTTAGTTCAGTCGTTGTTTGGTTTTATGTTAGGTCTAGTCTTAGTTCAGTGGTGGTTTGGTTTTATGGTTGGTCTAGTCTTATTATAGTCGTGATTTGGTAGTATGTTCGATCTAGTCTTAGTTCAGTGGTGGTTTGGTAGTATGTTCGATCTAGTCTTAGTTCAGTGGTGGTTTGGTAGTATGTTCGATCTAGTCTTAGTTCAGTGGTGGTTTGGTAGTATGTTCGATCTAGTCTTAGTTCAGTGGTGGTTTGGTAGTATGTTCGATCTAGTCTTAGTTCAGTGGTGGTTTGGTAGTATGTTCGATCTAGTCTTAGTTCAGTGGTGGTTTGGTACTATGTTCGATCTAGTCTTAGTTCAGTGGTGGTTTGGTAGTATGTTCGATCTAGTCTTAGTTCAGTGGTGGTTTGGTAGTATGTTCGATCTAGTCTTAGTTCAGTGGTAGTTTGGTAGTATGTTCGATCTAGTCTTAGTTCAGTGGTGGTTTGGTAGTATGTTCGATCTAGTCTTAGTTCAGTGGTGGTTTGGTAGTATGTTCGATCTAGTCTTAGTTCAGTGGTGGTTTGGTAGTATGTTCGATCTAGTCTTAGTTCAGTGGTGGTTTGGTAGTATGTTCGATCTAGTCTTAGTTCAGTGGTAGTTTGGTAGTATGTTCGATCTAGTCTTAGTTCAGTGGTGGTTTGGTAGTATGTTCGATCTAGTCTTAGTTCAGTGGTGGTTTGATTATACGTTAGGTCCAGTCATCGCTTCTGTTGTTTCCAAACCATATAGATACTCTTCCTCCATTTAAAGATTGGACGTTTTTTCTTTTATTATTAAAATTATACTGTATAAGATTCAACCTTAAGAAGACCTCCTAATTTTGTGAAGAGATTTCTTTAGCTTTACGTTATATTGTTTGTATAGTCGTCTTTGCTATCATCAGCACAATAGCAGATACAACGGTCTTGTTTATTTTGTACTCAGGAGCGTCGCCGCCCAGCTGGTCCGTGGTCAGCCTGTCGTTCCTGAGGCATTTGACAGTGTCACCATCTACTTCAGTGACATTTGTGGCTTCACTGCCATGTCATCTGAGAGCACGCCCTTACAGGTATGTCAACGTCAGTGACATATTATATCAGCATTCCTTCTGTACATGTCAGTTATATGTCATTTAAGAGCACTCAGGTAGACTACTGATATTTAACGTCAGTGACATGTAGGTTCATTTGCAGTCCATTCGACTTGATTGGGGATCTTAATATTTAACAGTAATACACAATACAAACTGACAACCTACATAGCATCTTTATAACGAGACCTCATTGTCCTTACAATTGTATTACCAATTTCCATCTGTCGTCTACATTGAGCCTTTAAAAGTAGCACGACATCCTTGATTATGCTTTCAGGGGAAAACTGTTGCTATTCGACTTACCTATCGCTGACATTTACTTAGAAGAACTATCTTTACAGTTTTTAATCAGTAGCGGAGCATAGGTATTCTGCTTGTTAAATAGAAAATGTGTAACATGTAAAGTTAATTTGTGTTCATTTTAACTCAGATGTCTTTTATTTTTACTTTATTGTCTTTACCCATTGTGAAGCGTATGGCCTCAACCATAACATTCTCATTCCTCCTGTCTCCGGCTGCTAATTTTGCAATCTCCCAAGACATCCCTGCTGTCTTCAGTTCCTCAAGAAGACTCCTCCTTCAGGTCTGTCTTAGGTGCCCTCTCGCCTTCCATTGGGATGCCACTCAAGCGATGAAACCTCTACTGCATTCTTAAAGTATTCATTATCTGCATGACTTGATATCTATTCAGACCACGCGCATAGTTATTGAATTTCCTGAAAACCACAGTAGCATCAGTTTCATCTTTTTCTTCTTCGTTCTTAATTTTTAGCTTTGGAAGGGATCCCCACCAACCCAATTAAGTATACGTGTCAACTTGTTAAGCACCATTGAGGCCATTTTTTGGATTTGCTTCCATAGCCTTTGTCCAACCAAGAACAAACTACAAGGCAGCAGTCGTTTGATTTTGGAGTTGTCTCTCCTAGAAGAGTGGCTACTCCCAGCTAACGAGCCTCATCTGACCGAGATCAGTTTCATAATCAGTAAACAAATCACAACATTTGTTTAGAACTTCCGCCATTAGTTTAGCAGTGGGACGTCAATCTTCCTTTTTTCCACTCTGTCCATCCCCATCCTCAGTCCCACTCTTTCTCATGATTAAACTCGTACATTTTATTGTATGAAAAGTCTTGTTGTTATTCCTTTCCCTACCTCTTTTTCGTTTACCAAGCACAGCTTCACGTAAGCATGTTCTAGCTATTCTTGATAACCTTGTGTTAAATCCATACCATTCCAGTTTCCGTTAATTTTGACATCAGACTCCCTTTACCTACCCAGATTGTTGACCTATTGAATGACCTGTACACACTGTTTGACCGGATCATCAAGGACTACGATGTGTACAAGGTGGAGACCATCGGGGATGCGTACATGGTGGTCAGTGGTCTGCCCAAGAAGAACGGCATCCAGCATGCGGGGGAGATAGCGTCCATGTCGCTCCATCTGCTGACCGCCATCAAACAGTTCCAGATCAGACACAGGCCTGATGATGTGCTTAAGCTGAGGATTGGTATACATAGTGGTGAGTTGTTGTGATACAGTGGTGAGGTGTGGTGATACAGTGGTGAGGTGTGGTGAGGTGTGGTGATATAGGGGTGAGTTGTGGTGATACAATCGTGAGGTGTGGTGATACAGTGGTGAGTTGTGGTGACACAGTGGTGTGGTAACATAGTGGTGATGTGTGGTGAGACAATGGTGAGGTGTGGTGATACAGTGGTGAGGTGTGGTGACATAGTGGTGATACAATGGTGAGGTGTGGTGAGTTGTGGTGATACAATGGTGAGGTGCGGTGATACAGTGGTGAGGTGTGGTGATACAGTGGTGAGGTGTGGTGATACAGTGGTGAGGTGTGGTGATACAGTGGTGAGTTGTGTTGACAAAGTGGTGAGTTGTGGTGATACAGTGGTGAGTTGTGGTGAGACAATGGTGAGGTGTGGTGATACAGTGGTGAGGTGTGGTGATACAATGTTGAGGTGTTGTGATACAGTGGTGAGGTGTGGTGATACAGTGGTGAATTGTGGTGAGACAGTGGTGAGGTGTGGTGACATAGTGTTGATACACTGGTGAGGTGTGGTGACACAGTGGTGATTTGTGGTGATACAATGGTGAGGTGAGGTGTGGTGATACAGTGGTGAGTTGAGGTGATACAGTGGTGAGGTTTGGTGATACATTGGTGAGGTGTGATGATACAGTGATGAGTTGTGGTGACACAGTGGTGATTTGTGGTGATACGGTGGTGAGGTGTGGTGATACAGTGGTGAGATGTGGTGATACAGTGGTGAGTTGTGGTGATACAATCGTGAGTGTGGTGATACAGTGGTGAGGTGTGGTGATACAGTGGTGAGGTGTGGTGATACAGTGGTGAGGTGTGGTCATACAGTGGTGAGGTGTGGTGAGACAATGGTGAGGTGTGGTGAGACAATGGTGAGGTGTGGTGACGTAGGGGTGAGGTGTGGTGAGACAATGGTGAGGTGTGGTGACGTGGGGGTGAGGTGTGGTGAGACAATGGTGAGGTGTGGTGACGTAGGGGTGAGGTGTGGTGAGACAATGGTGAGTTGTGGTGAGACAATGGTGAGGTGTGGTGAGACAATGGTGAGGTGTGGTGAGACAATGGTGAGGTGTGGTGAGACAATGGTGAGGTGTGGTGAGACAATGGTGAGGTGTGGTGACGTAGGGGTGTTGTGTGGTTAGTTGTGGTGATACAGTGATGAGTTGTGGTGACGTAGTGGTGATACAGTGGTTAGATGTGGTGATACAATGGTAAAGTGTGGTGACACAGTGGTGAGTTGTGGTGATACAATGGTGAATTGTGGTGACACAGTTGTGAGTTGTGGTGGTACAGTAGTGAGGTGTGGTGACACAATGATGACTTATGGTGAGGTGTTAATATTAGGGGTGAGTTGTGGTGACATAGGAGTGAGGAGTGGTGATACGGTGGTGAGATGATGCGATTTGTGGCGATACAGTTGTGAGTTATGGTGAGGTGTTAGAAATAGGGGTGAGTTGTGGAGATATGGAGAGTTTAACATAGATTGTGGTAAATTGTGGTGTAATAGTGGTGATGTGTGGTGACTTTGTTTAGGTATCAGTTGTTTTTGTGTGCTGAGGTGACACACTGGTAACTTGTAATGGCGTACACAACACTAAGGTGTAATGAATATACCTTTGTTTCCTTTAGGATCATGTGTGGCGGGGGTGGTGGGGCAGACCATGCCCAGGTATTGTTTGTTTGGTGACACAGTCAACACAGCCTCCAGGATGGAGTCTAACGGTGAAGGTGGGTACAAGATTTAGCAGTTGTGTTCATAGTTGCTTGTATGCGCACTAAGATGATATGCGCACTAAGATGATATGCGCACTAAGATGATATGCGCACTAAGATGGTATGCGCACTATCATGATATGTGCACCATCAAGATATGCGCACTAAGATGATATGCGCACTATCATGATATGTGCACCATCAAGATATGTGCACTAAGATGATATGCGGACTAACATGATATGCGCACTAAGATGATATGCGCACTATCATGATATGTGCATCATCAAGATATGCGCACTAAGATGATATGCGGACTAACATGATATGTGCACCATCAAGATATGTGCACTAAGATGATATGCGCACTATCATGATATGTGCACCATCAAGATATGCGCACTAAGATGATATGCGGACTAACATGATATGCTCCCTTGACTGGCATGTGCACTAATATGGCATGTGTATTCCACCTACATGAGCCCCTGACAGACATACACACTTTGTCGGCATGCGCACTAGGCTGATCCATGCACCATCTTGACCGACAAACTTCATATTATTTTAAAATCTCCAAATTTGAAACACCATAATTATGTAGTTAAGCTTTCGAGTGAATTTAAACTGTATACAAACTATACATTTCCAGAAGATAAGTATTCGCAAAATAACTGTGGTTTCATTTTCAATTAATTAAAAATGCTACTTGAACAGTTTCTATTCCGTCTCTTCAGCAGTCTAAAATCTAATTTCTAACAGTTGTACCAATAGTCTACGTGTGAAAACTAAAACCTACCTTCTACCTCTCGTACCTGTGAAAACTAAAACCTACCTTGTGTCCACAGCTCTGAAGATCCACGTGAGTCCCAGCTGTAAGAAGCTTCTAGACGAGCTGGGAGGGTACACGTTGGTGGAACGTGGCCTAGTGGCCATGAAGGTAACAATGTTGGCCAGAGTAGCATGTGGTTTATGGTGTGTGGGATGTCTGTTGCGCTAGAATTTGGTAGGGTGGTACTGCTTTATACAAGCTATTGAAGGGTCGACAAAAAACAAATGACATGACAATGAATGAGGAGACTCTAAAACACTTGTGAGATAGAGAGTAAGATAGTTACTTCAAGAATGTGACAAAGAAATAAAAAGAAATAAAGAGAGATTGGGATTGTTAATAAAACAAGTAAAAATAATAAGGAAAGCGAGAAAGAAAGTCAAAATGAGTCAGTGAGAATGAAAAAGAGAGTGAGATTGTATGAAAGAGAAAATGAGCTACATAGAGACGTATATTTGGAGCGAGAAATACAGTTTTGTAAAGAAGATTGCGTAGATGAGGTAGTATTTTTATCTCTCCACATCCTAAAATTACATTGCTATAATGTTTGTCTTATGTAGTCAACTATATTGACCTGAATGTTTAAAGCTAAATTGTTACGCCTGATCTCTATTAAAGTTTTGAAACTACTCACAGGGAAAAGGTGAACTCCAGACGTACTGGCTACTGGACGAGGAGCCGTCTGTCCGAGAAAAGCGCGCCAAACGTTCAGACGACAGCGGGGTCCACACCGACATCCTGGCAGACATCACCCAAAACGGCAAGGTGAAGGACAACATCGGCAGCACCTTGATCCCGTACCTGCGCTCCTCCATCGTCAACAAAAACAAAAACGGCCACACCAGCCCTGGACCGAAGAGATCTCGTAGCGCGCGGTACTACCGCGAGATCTACTCAGGCGCGCGCTCCGTTTCCCAGACTCTAGAGTCCGGTATTCCAATCGACGGATTCCTTGACCTTCTACAAGAACCTGGTTCTCATCCTACCCGTACGTCATTCCCAGAGAGTCAAACAACAACAGCAGACGGGATATCTACTCTAAACGTCAAACAACTAACACACAACGCCAAAGATGGCCCAACCCAAAAGAACAAACTCCTACCCAATACGGCACTTGGCGAATTCAGCAGTAACTACGACATGAAAACTGGACAATGGGTAGACAAGCACGCAGACTTTCACAAATCAACATCGGACCCTCCGTCGGAAAAACCTTTAACCCGATTTATGTCAACAATAAACGAAAACCTGTTTTCTCCTTGTAAAATCTGCGGCGCGCCGAGACTTATAGGAAAGAAGCGGCATAAATGTAAACACAAAGGGGCGAATAACTCTAGCAGGGACAGAATTTTCTCGACTCACTCCCCTGCTATTACCCGTAAAGACGTCACAACTCAAAATATTGAAAAAGGCAAAGACGTCTTCGTCAAGATGTCGCCTATAAATCTACATGACCTTGAGAAGAACTTCGCGTTTGACGGGTGTAGTCTTGAAGACACAGACTCACCAAAGTTGATCTCAAAGCGGGAGGTACAATATAAACACAACACGATAGATGCTGTGGGTCTGAATGGACCTGATTCAGACTCGATGGTCAGTTCGAGATCAGAGTCGACCAGTTTTACAGACCTGAGCAACGGTGTACAGAGGAATAATAAAGTACATCCGGTAAGGGACCCCGAACCTTTCACGGTGCAATCTGGAGACTTTATCATCCGACCACTTCATTCCGTTCACTTCGCCAACACAACTATATAACGCATGCACTAGTATATAACGATTATATAGAGAGTAATACCGTTATATAAAGATCATTTAGGGAGCACTTTGCATACGCATCTGAATAACGATTATATATGAAACACTGCCATCACCATTATATAGTAAGGAGCACTTCGCATACACCACTATATATAGACCGTTTGGGTAATAATTTACCAATACAAATGTTTAACGTGCGCTGAAGTCAAACTTCAATTGAGATGTAATTTAGTAAAACAATGTGTGTCATTATGTACAATTTATTGTGTATGTATAACTGTAATTTTGATTTATTTTGCTAATGATGTAGACAACTGATAAAAAAATGAATTAGCGATGGCTCATTAATCCAACTAAAACCCATTAATCCCCTGCAGGTATCTTTAATACGCCCTGTCAGTTTTGTTGACAGGGAGATTATCATAATCCGTGTGTAGCTACACACTGTACAAGTGTAGGCCTGCGTTTGAAACTTGAAACATACGTGACTTACTGTTTAAAAGAGTGGATGAATTACGATTGTTGTTTTGGCGACTATGTGCAATGTATAATCCATGTTACTTTTATTTGCTAGTATTACATCTGCTAAGTTTATGGTATTGTATAAATATATATATACATGTGTTTACATGTATATCCGGTGAGATAAAATATAACTAACATACACATGTTGAGATTAAGACGTTTGATTGAGAACATATTTGTTGTAGAATCTAAAAAAATTGGGTCATCCAGTATTTTTAGAATTGCTTTACATGAGCGCAACAGGCCATCCTTCTATTAGATGCATCCAATCAATATTTTTTACTAGTGATCAGTCTAGTGAATTTTATCCAAAAGGTATTTTATGTGATTGTGTATTTTTCACCAGTAATATAAACTTTAAAAAAATAATTAAAACATCGTTTAAAACTAGATGTTTAGTTAAAGCAGGGGTCTCCAAACTACGGCCCGCGGGCCGGATGCGGCCCTCGATGTCCTCTGATCCGGCCCGCGGAGATCTTTTTGTCCACAGAAAAAACGTTTGTTGGTGATGGCTGAGGAATTTTGCCCAGAAAAATCAAAGACATGCCTGGAAGAACCTGGCCCCCGAACTAAAATTTGATAGTTAATGCGGCCCTCGGACTGAAAAGTTTGGAGACCCCTGAAGGGGTTGACCTTGTCGGGACGGTAAAGCTCAATGCTGCTAAACCCAAAAGTCCCAAGTACTGTCCCTCGGGCGGATTAGGACAACAACCCAGCCTGATATAGCGGACGTAACCATGGCAACCAAAAATATTTTTCTTTTTGAAAACCTCTTTTTTAAAAATCTTATTGAGCATCTATATATATAATTCTCTTCTGGGAGACGCTAGAAAACAAGCTGTAAGCGCGCTCCCTACCACCCCACCCCTACATGGTCTGGTGAGCTGTGGTTCACGCTAAATGTTTACATACGTAGAGCCGGGTTTAGTTGCGGCTATAAGGGGCAGATACTTTAGTTTGAAACGATTTTCAACTTAGGGGAGGTAACTAAGGGAGGCTGCTTTCACGGGAAGGGGGTGTAGGGAAGGGGTTGGGGGAAAGGAGGGTGGGGGTAGTATCGTCCTTAACGACCTACTGATAGTGTTTTAAAGCAAATATTTTCAGTGGCAGCGTTGGTACTGTCGAATTCACAAATTATGAATGACTGAAAAGTAGAAAATAAAACAACTAAATAGCGGTGTATGATATGCCGCGTGTCGGCTCGTAAGTGATATAATGGATTTACTTGACCAATAATAAGAATAGTGTATGTCATGTGACCCAAGTCTTATCGTCCCAAATAGCAATTAGCATGTTGATACTTAATTGTATTGTAAGAAATCCCAGCCAATATTACTAGTCAGAACGATGACAAAATAGAAAGAATTTCAGCGTAAATTATAATACTTATACACATCAAATAGATTATTTCCAGTGAATGTATTTTTTTACTCCCTCTATAGCTGCTATTATAATTATGGTGTATGGTTTATCGCAAACTCTCAAGAAATCCGATTTTATTTTGCTAAATGCTGCCCTGTACTATATACAGTCTTGTTATACAACTCCGCTAATCTATATATTATTTAATTTGCTTTCTGCATTTTATAAATACTATGTTATAAATATCATGTTATATTCCTGTATACAAAACATAATGTGTTCATGATTATCGATCTTATTAGTCAATATATATATATATATATATATATATATATATATATATATATATATATAATGAATGTGAATATACGAAGCAATATTCTTTACAGTATCCATGTTTCAAATGTATAAATTATTCTTGATTGGGATACATTTGTTTCAATGTACTAATGACTTACATAAAGTAAGTTCTATACATGTCTATTTGGTCTTTGTTTTTGTTTAATAAACATGCTAAAGTATTGATATCTGTAGGATAGTTATAGGCAAACAAAAGCGGATGCTTGGTTAAATTTAGCCGGCTACTGCTATTTCACAAGCCTTTACTAAGGTCACAATGGTAGGCGGCTGATGTTCTCTCACTATGCCTGTTGGAGCGTGGGTTTGCAATCACATTTTGTAACTCGGTTTAGACACATTTCCATATAAAATAATCTATAAAAATGCAAAAGTATCAATGTATCCAACTAATTAGACATTGAATTAGTCATTACAAAATGTGTAGTTGACTAAATAGACATTAAATGAGTCGATACAAAATGTGTTGATGACTGTATAGACATTAAATTAGTCACAAAAAAATGTGTAGTTGACTATAATATATACATTAAATTTGTCTTTACAAAATGTGTAGATGACTATATTCAATAACTAAATAATGATTAAAGTAATCTGGCTAAAGTAGCATCAATCAATCAATCAACCAATCAATCAATCAATCAATCAACCAATCAATCAATCAATCAATCAACCAACCAATCAATCAATCAATCAGCCTGGCGACGAAGGTAAACTGGTGTTCACGAATGATTTTATATCTTATACCCTACTATAGACGTTAACAATTGGTGGATTAATCTTTTTTTTTAATCTTAAGAAAGCTACACACTAGTTGATTCCGGTGCCAACTTAATAAAAATACGGTTAAAGTCAATGTGTTCCTTTAACCGTTAAAGTACGGTTAAAGGAACACATTGATTTAAAGCTTAAATATTGACTTACTATTTGTAAGTTTAAAAAAATATAATAAATATAAAGATGACACTCAAATGCATTAATGTAAGCTAAAATGCATTATGGAAAAAAAATAAGTCACTTAAATCTTTAACGTGTTTAAATTAAATTAAAGTTTGTGTATTTTATTAACCAATGGAATAATTATTATTGCTAAAAAAGAAAAGGTTTGTTTTTAATTGTTTATATTTTTTAAGTGCATTTAAAAGTGTGTTATTATAAGAGTTTTATAGATGCTTTATTATTTATATTATTTTGTAAATATTATTTGTTACCGTTCATGATAAGTGTAAGGGGAATAACTACGGCTTGTTTTATAACCAGCTTAGTTTTAAAGTGGTTATCTCCCATAGACTGCAACCAACACGAACTTACCGTATTTCTGTATTTGAGCTTTCTATGATACTAGCGTTGATGACGTGCCAGTTAGGCCACGCCCACTCTATCGCAGTATTGAACCGTGTCTAAAGCTGATCGGCCATTTCAAACTAGTTGTATCAAGAATATCGATACGTTTTCGACCAGGGTGTAGTGTTCATATTCCTTGACCTTGCTTTCCATAACATATTCAGGTACTCATCAGTGCTGGGTTGGACTCAATGGGCATCCTACGGATTCGAACCCGGAATCCAAACCTGAAACTTCCGATATACAGCTTGGCATCACCTAACATTAAAGCTGTTTGTATAACGTGTTTAAGATATACTGAGATTCGGCTTTAAGCGTTGCTGTTTTGTTTAGTGTTGGTGCAGATTCAGATCTTGAAGTATTTCTGGTTCATTCAAACACCGAAAACCGACCCCCCCCCCCCAACCTACCCCGACCCTTAATTACCCGCCCGTCACTTCCTCCCCTCCCCCACCCCCACGAGTAGTACTAATACACACCAAACATGAAATACAAACCAACACGTATGTGTGATGTAGTGCTTTATTTTCTGGGGAAAAAAAACAACTTTCGATCAGTTATCTTAAATCGAACATAGACTTGTCACTGTCATGCATGCATAAAAATACTTGTCAGTATACAACAACACTTGACACCTATAAACTTGTCAGTCCCTTGTAACAAATATACTTGTCACTCATACATTTATCAGACCGAGTTATTTTTTGTGCGAGTTTGATCAACAACTACAGCTAGACAACAAGCATGCATTAATATTATTTTGATTGGCTGAACGTTTCAAATTTTAACCCATCTCTGCTTGACAAAAGTAATAGGCCCTTGGTCCTAATCAAGAATATCCAGCCCGCGAAGCATTGATATAGATAATCTTAGTCGGTTGTGTAAACGAATTTTAATCCAGAATTTGGCTAACCATAACTACTACCCTTGCATAATGTGCAGCTTGAAGCAGAAAGGATTAAAATGCTACTTTTTGTAAGCCAAGTCTATATTTTGTTAATATTGTGTTTTTGGTGAAAGTGTTTTAACAGCTAGCTCTTACAC